>NC_140585.1:5884806-5894806 GCF_964204655.1 Triturus cristatus
GGAAGCAGAGCTCACCCTGCGACGGCCCCAGCTGCGTTCCGGGGAAGCCCCGGGGCGATTGACGATCAAGCGACCCTCAGACAGGCGTATCCCCCGGAGGAACCCGGGGCCGCAAGGTGCGTTCGAAGTGTCGATGATCAATGTGTCCTGCAATTCACACTAATTCTCGCAGCTAGCTGCGTTCTTCATCGACGCGCGAGCCGAGTGATCCACCGCCAAGAGTCACAGGCAACTTTTCCAAAACGTTCGCCCACCTGCGGGCGCAGGAGAGGCGGGAGGAAGGCGACGCCGTCCGTCCGTCGCCCGCGCGGTGAGACGGCACGGGCGCCCCGTTCAAGGCTTCCCCTCTGGGAGTCAGACAGCACCGTCGTGGGGGGGAAAAACATTGCCAGGCGCTCGGCCCGGGAGCCCGCCCCCACCCACCCGGGGGCGAGGGAGGGGGCTCCCAGGGCGACGGGAGCAGGCAGCCCCGCAGCCGCCGGTCCCTCCCGGGGTAACCCGGGAGGGACCGCGCAAGTCTTCAAACCCCTCAGCCCGGCCAGACGGGACCGGGTCGGACCGGGTACCTGGCAACGAGGGAGGGTCGCTCCACCTGCACATCAGCCGTCCGTCGCCGGATCGGCCCCGAGCCGTGCCATCAGAGGCTGGCGATCAGCCCACCACCACCACCCTCGCCTGGGTCGGAGGTGCCGGGGAAGGGAAGAGCCAGGCGGCCCCCTTATCCCGCACGCCTCCCACCGAGAGGAGCCGGGGTCCCCTCGCAGGCCCTCGGCCCCTTCTCTTCCAGGCCGCCCCGCCACGCGAGAAGGGCCGCTCCTCGGACGCCCGAGACCCGGTCAGATCGGGCCGGGTCTCGGGACGCCTGGAGGGCCCAGCCGGCGCCAGGGCCTTTTTTTGAGGGAGGGGTGGTGCCAGCCAAGGGATGCATTGCCATTCGGTTCCGTGCCGGGTGAGCTTTGGGTTCCGTCTCGGAGAGGGAGAGGGACAGGGGATGGTGGCCGTCCCTCGTGCGACAGTCGGGGAAGGGGCCCGCCGAAGTGTCCCGGTCCTAAACCCCAGCGCCCCATGCGGCCGCGGACCGCTCCGCCGGCCGAGGCGCGCCAGGGCAGGGCCGGGCCCTGTGCCTACGGTGCGTGCTCGCAGGAGGCGGGCCGAGGGCTTCGGGCTGGCGCCGTCGGTCGCTCGGGCCGCTCCGCCGTTAATGATCCTTCCGCAGGTTCACCTACGGAAACCTTGTTACAACTTTTACTTCCTCTAGATAGTCAAGTTTGATCGTCTTCTCGGCGCTCCGCCAGGGCCGTTGCCGACCCCGGCGGGGCCGATCCGAGGACCTCACTAAACCATCCAATCGGTAGTAGCGACGGGCGGTGTGTACAAAGGGCAGGGACTTAATCAACGCGAGCTTATGACCCACACTTACTGGGAATTCCTTGTTCATGGGAAATAATTGCAATCCCCAATCCCTATCACGAACGGGGTTCAGCGGGTTACCCACACCTGTCGGCACACGCTGATCCGTTCAGTGTAGCGCGCATGCAGCCCCGGACATCTAAGGGCATCACAGACCTGTTATTGCTCGATCTCGTGTGGCTGAACGCCACTTGTCCCTCTAAGAAGTTGGACGCCGACCGCTGGGGGTCGCGTAACTAGTTAGCATGGAGGAGTCTCGTTCGTTATCGGAATTAACCAGACAAATCGCTCCACCAACTAAGAACGGTGTACTGCTCGATTTTCCCGGCCTTTTTGTGTTGAAGGGTGACTAGTGTGACTTCAGTCTCTTACCATCCAAGTCTAAGGGTTAGAGTAGTGAATGGAGCCTATTTACTAGGCACTTTGATATGATCCTGTGCATAGGTCAGGGCTTGCACACATAGCCTAGGGGATAGATTCGTTAGTATTAGGGATAACCTGTCCTGTAGTGAGGGTATTTCATGGAGCCGTGCTGAATTCAGGCCTGGTAGGCCTCAAACGGGAGAGACTCCATCTTTCTTTCTGCTCCGGCAGCTAGGGATGCCTCTAGGTCAAGTGTAATGTTTTAGTTATGAGGTGTTATTCGCTTGGAGAGAACCGGTTCAGGCCGGCCCTTATCGAAGGATTGTATTTTTCTTCATGCCGAAGACACTACATCAGGCCGGCCGGCTGGGAACGTGTCCTTGGTACGGGGAGGTACAAGAATTTGGTGGGCGGCAGGTTACGGGCCGGAATTTTCCATGAGGAAATGCACCTCTATATTAGTGAAAGTCCGAGGCAGATACTGGGCACTTGCTTCAGTCCGTAGGCGGCATCTAGCCGTTAGCAGTAAAGCTACTACTTATTCCAGGGAAGACAGATGACAAACTTGAAGGCGGAGAAAAACCGAGAGACAGATACTCTTCTAGCAGAATAGCCAGAGAGAAGAGAGTAGCCGATGAGGAAGAGGTCCCAGTGACTCGGAGAAGGGTGAAGGGAGTAGATCCGTGACTGCGGAGGTGTAACTTCCAGGCGAGCCGAGGCACAGACGAGAAGGGAACCTAGATGACCATTGAGTGCAGGCTACACACGACTAAGGTGATGTCGACCCCTTTCTTATTAGAGTGTATAACCTAATCTTCCACTTTTCTTTGCAGGTTATATGTTATATTGTAATGTTATGTGGTTGCGTATGTAATGAGTAATAAAGTACCCAGTTTGTAGTGAATCAACATGTGCTGCGTGTTCTTGTATAAGAGGGTAGCCTATTCTTCTAGTCAGCTGTGACTTGACATGAACAGATGTTAACCCTGATCAGGTAAGTGGTAACTGAATAAGGGAGAGAGGAGCCCCTCGAACCAGAGAACAGGCCGTGCTCGAACTGGCAGTTCTTGTGTGATCTGATAAATAGTGAGACTGATTCCCTTGTTGTATGATATGGTGATCATAGGATGAACTTGTGCTAAGGCTGCCGTCTGGGTAGGAAGTCCTGGGTCCGTCTGGGATCGCGAGGCTGAGGCTGCCGTCTGGGTAGGAAGTCCTGGGTCCGTCTGGGATCGCGAGGCTGAGGCTGCCGTCTGGGTAGGAAGTCCTGGGTCCGTCTGGGATCGCGAGGCTGACGCTGCCGTCTGGGTAGGAAGTCCTGGGTCCGTCTGGGATCGCGAGGCTGAGGCTGCCGTCTGGGTAGGAAGTCCTGGGTCCGTCTGGGATCGCGAGGCTGAGGCTGCCGTCTGGGTAGGAAGTCCTGGGTCCGTCTGGGATCGCGAGGCTGAGGCTGCCGTCTGGGTAGGAAGTCCTGGATCCGTCTGGGATCGCGAGGCCGCCACTTGTGTATTATAAGAGGTCTTGATATATATATATATATATATATATATATATAGTAGGAATTCCCTGTCCTTAGGTGGTATATACATGTGGTTACTTATTGTGAATAGGCCCTAGGGAGGGGGTAACGTTCTGGCTGGGTTAGAGAGGCTCTGCTTAGCGGGTTCTATCTGATCCGAAGACCCAAGCAGAACATTTGGCGTCACGAACCGTTTTCGAAACCTGTGTGCGTTGTGGTTGTATCGTGTTTGCTTTCGGCGCGTGCGTGGTTTTGTTTGTATATTCTTTGTGTTATAATTGTGTGTATAGTTTTTCCTCTTCTTTCTTTTCTTTTTCTTTCTTTTCTTCTTTCTTTTCCAAGATGTTTTCTAGAAAGTCAAAATCTACTTTTAAGTTGCCCGTTGATATTCCCGGATGGGATTCAACGCCTTATGAAGCCTTAGCCCGTGAGTGGGCTGATTCTACTGGTTTGAGTGAGAATTGGAATTCTTCTTTGGAGCTGGCGGAGCCGGCTAATGTGATTACTTGTTTACATAAGGCACCCGTATCGAAGGGTGATGAGATTCCCATTTTGGGGCGCAGAGGTTGGATTGTTCTGTCTGCGTACAGGATTCTCCATGAGAGGTTGTTGAAGTTACAGATATCTCTTAAGGATGTGGAAGCGCACTTTGTTGAGATTCAGAATTCTCATACTCTGTTGCGGTGTCAAAATAAGTTGCTTGCTGACAAACTTGAGACTTACCAAACTATTGCCGAGAGGGCGGCTGTGCGAATTGCTCGTTATAAATACAAGAATCGGCGTGGTCGGGTTTCGACGCGAAAGGTGCGTCTGGTCGTGGCGAAAGCCGGACTGGATTGGAATCCTGATGAATGGGATGGTAATATCTGGAACTCGAGTGATTCTTGTTCCTCGGGTGAGGAGTCTGCCAAGCGCGAGTCCTCTCGCTCCGGCCATGATTGTAAGTCTGCTTCTCGCACCTCTGATGGTGCATCCCGTGATTGCGCTCGTTCTTCGAGTGGGGTCGATGCATCTTACACTGATTGTCCCTCTACGAGTACTGATCGGGCTCCTTGTGATGCTCGTCCCGCGGTCTCAGTGCATCCAGTTTTTCGGCGGAAGTTGCAGCAGTCTCCCACTGCTCCGCAGGGTGTTTCTTTAGACTCTTTGGAGGATTTTACTCAACAAGAAATTAGTGATATTTTGCAGCGATTTCGGCAGCGTGCTGGTGAGACCTTGCTCACATGGATGGTGCGCCTTTATGAACTGGGCGCTGCTGGCATTATGTTGGATAATGGCGATTGTTTGAAGTTTTGTTCCTTGAGTTCGGATTCTACTGTTCAAGATCATTTTCGTAACTTTAATGGTGGTGGTCAAATTTCTTTGCTTCAATTGGCGACTGAGGGTTGTAATCAAAAGTATCCTACTGAATCTGATTGGCCTGTGAATGACAAACCGTGGTATACTTTGCGCGACGCTGCACAACGTCTCAAAGAGGAGGTGATGAAAACGGCAATTTTTCTGGGTACTGCTGACAGGTTGCTTGATGGTTCGTTGACATCTTCTGTGCGGAATCGTATTATTCGTTCCTCCCCTGTTGCCTATAAGCAGGTCATGATGACTTTATTGATTAATCAGACTGGTAACGTGTTATCTACGGTACTGGAATCGGTACGCCAACTCGGTGAGTTGGGTGAGTGGTTTAAACCTGAACGTCAGTCCCGGCCTGACACTCGTACTCCTGGTGACAATAAACTTACTAGACGTGATATCTTTTCTGGTCTTCTGGCCGATGGTGTGCGGAGGGAGGACATTGACGGTGAGACTACTGCTCGTTTGTGGGAAATGTTTCGCAAACGTGGCTTGGATCGAAAGGAGGGTGCCCGGCGTGTTCGGACGACTGAGTGTGATCGTGGTTGTTCTGACGGTAGCGGTGATGACGACCGCCGTGGGCGCTCTGACCGTCGTGATGATCGGCGTTATGCACGTGATATGTCCCCCCGTCGTGAGAGAGACAGAGAGAGCGAGGGGGAAAGAGAAAGGGGGAGAAATGATTATGTTCACAGCAGACGTAGAGATGATAGGGATCAATCCCCTGAGTTGAGGAGGAGAGAGGATCGCCACAGTTTGGCCGATCGAAACCCGCAGTACAATGCAGAAGACACAAATCCATTTCGTACTGGGAATGGATATGAACAGGAGGTATCGATACCTAAGAAACGTGAGAGTCTTTATCCTGATTTATCCTGGTACACAGAATGCAGTAAGAATGACTAGGAAATAGGTCAAGCTCCAGTACACAGATGGGCTCATAGAGATAATAGACCCTATGTAGATATTGATATTTATTGGAGACATCGTAATATCCAAAGGGCCCGAGCATTGGTAGATACAGGAGCGGAGGCCACTCTTATTCATGGAAAATCAAAGAAGTTTAAAGGTCAGCCTTTTACAATTACCGGATTAGGTGGAAAGGAAACTCCCGCAGTTCAAACTTTACTTGAAATGAGAATAGGTAGAATCCCTAGAAAAGAATACTCTGTACTAGTGGTGCCACTCTTAGAATTCATAATTGGAATTGATATTTTGAAAGGAATGACTTTGCATTTGGATGATGGATGTTACCAATTTGGAACTACGCATTATATATCGTCTAGGCCTGTACGGGTTGGTCGTTTAAGAATGCCCCCCATAAAAGTTCCTCAGGCGACAAAAGTGGTTTGTCAGAAGCAGTATCGTATTCCAGGTGGTCATGAAGAGATTAGTACCACTATTCAGGAGTTGGTGGATGTAGGTGTTATAACCCCAGTTACTTCTGCTTGGAATAATCCTGTTTGGCCTGTACGTAAGAGTGATAATTCTTGGCGCATGACTGTTGATTATCGAGAATTGAACAAACACACACCCTCTTTGACTGTTGCAGTACTGGATGTTATTACTCTAATTGAAAGAATCCAAAAACATCCAGGTACATGGTATGCGTCCATTGATATTGCTAATGCTTTCTTCTCGATTCCGATTGCCCCTGAATGTCAGGAACAGTTCAGTTTTACGTGGAATGGGCGTCAGATGACGTTTAGAAGTCTTCCTCAGGGCTATGTGCATAGTCCTACGATATGTCACTGGCTGGTGGCAGAGCATTTGGCTGAGGTACCGGTTCACCCACAAATTCAGATATGTCACTATATTGATGATGTTTTGATCCAAGGCGAAACACAAGAGGAAGTTCAGACCCAATTGGACAGAGTCATTGAGTGCCTGCGTGAGAAAGGTTGGGAAATCAACCCGGATAAATTACAAGGTCCGTCCCAGGCTGTAAAATTTTTAGGTATTAATTGGCATGAAGGGCACCGAGAAGTGATCCCTCAGGTTAAACAGAAAATTCTTGATTTTGCAGTTCCGAGGAATAGGAAAGAAGCCCAAAGCTTCATTGGTTTGTTTGGTTTTTGGCGTCAGCATATTCCTCATTTGAGTCAAATATGGCCCCTTTGTACCGTGTCACTCGTAAAAAGAATGCATTTGAATGGGATAAACCACAGCAAGATGCGTTCAGTCTAGCAAAAGAGGCAATTCAGCATGCTCTGGATTTATGGCCCGTACGTGATGGTGATGTGGATTTAAATGTGTCTGTACAAGGCCTTTATGCGAATTGGAGTTTGTGGCAGAAACAAGGCAGGAGTAGAGCACCGTTAGGTTTCTGGACCAAAAAGTTACCTGATGCTGGTGAGCGTTATACACCTTTTGAGAAACAGTTACTTGCATGTTATTGGGCTCTGGTGGATACCGAGCAATTGACTTTGGGACATGATATAGTTTTGCGACCTGAAATTCCTATCATGCAGTGGGTTATGAGTTCGCCGAAAACTCACCGAATTGGACACGCTCAAGAGGCGAGTGTGATTAAATGGAAATGGTATATACAAGACAGAGCACGTGTGGGACAAAAAGGAGTTGCATCTTTACATGAGCAGGTGGCGCCAGCGCCATCGACTGAAACTGAGAGTGAATGTTCCGTACCTTTAGTACAGGAGTCTCCTGTCAAGTGGGGTAGACCTTTTGATGATTTGTCCACAGAGGACAGAAACCATGTCTGGTTTACGGATGGTTCAGCAAGGTTCATAGGGACGAAGCGGCACTGGAAAGCGGTGTCCTATAATCCGATCACACAAAAATTGCTGAGCACAACTGGTGAGGGTAAGAGCAGTCAATTTGCTGAACTTTATGCTGTTTATCAAGTTCTGAAACAAGAGTTACCTGGCACATGTCATATTTTCACCGATTCTTGGTCTACTGCCAATGGACTGGCAGTTTGGTTACCGACTTGGCATTCCCATAGTTGGAAATTGCATTCAAAAGAATTGTGGGGAAAAGAATTATGGCAGGAGATTTGGGAAATGCTCCCACAGAGTACTGTCACAATCTTCCATGTGGATGCTCACACCCCGATAGATTCTCTTGACAAATTTTTTCATAACATTGCAGATGAGAAATCTAAAATTGCTGAGGCAGTGGTGGACAGGCAAGATTCTGATATTGCGGGATTGGCGAAATGGGCCCACCAGAAGGCAGGACATTTTGGAGAGAAAGCCACTAGCAGGTGGGCTGCTGATCGAGGAATTTATATTCCCCTAGATTTAATCAAAAATGTTATTTTACATTGTCCCGTTTGTCAGCATATCAGACAGCGCAAAGTGCCCCAAATTGTTAAAGGTCATTTACATCGCGGGAAACTGCCCGCTCAAATTTGGCAGATTGATTACATCGGTCCACTTCCCATGAGTAGGAATTGTCAATATGTTTGCACTATTGTTGATACATACAGTGGCCTGTTGGTGGCCCTTCCCTGTAAGCAAGCTACCCAATTGAATACCATTAAAACATTGGAATTGATTATGATGTATTATGGTGTGCCATTCCAAATTCAATCTGATAATGCATCCCATTTTCGTGGAAGATTGGTACAGGAATTCTGTGTGGAAAACAATAATGAATGGGTATTTCATATACCATATTATCCACAGGCCTCGGGTCTTGTGGAGAGGTTGAATGGCCTGCTGAAAGATCAGCTGAGGAAATTAACAGATGACAAGTATAAGAATTGGCGAGACTTTTTGCCCCAAGCGCTATTGATTTTGAATAACCGTCCTTTTCTAAATGCTGAATCCCCACTTATGCGTTTGTTTCCTCCGAACGTTAATGCTCAACCCAATGAAATCAGAGAGACTGTGATGTACTGGGAAATTACTCCCGGAGCTTTGGCTCCATGTAGAGCGACCCCAGGGTCGGCAGGTTTAGACTTGCATGCCATGGATGACACCGTTATAAAAAGTAAAGATCGGGTCATCATTGAAACCGGTGTTGGTGTTCATATACCAACTGGGAATTTCGGATTAATCGCCCCTAGATCGGGGCTGGCTGTAAAAGGCATTCAGGTGCTTGGAGGAATCATTGACAGTGATTATCAGGGAGAGATTAAGGTGCTCCTGCTGAATAGCAGTGAGGTTGACTTACTGATACGTCAAACTGACCGAGTGGCTCAATTACTAATAATGCCTGTTTTCAGTGGTGAGATCGCAAAAGGCACTGCCCCAACGTTGCTAACTGTACGAGGCCAGAAAGGTTTTGGCTCCACAGACAATCCTGGGGCCAGAGTTTGGGTGCAGTCGCCTAAGAATCCCCCTGAACAAGCAGAAGTCATTGCCACCGGTCAAGACAATACCATTTTAGTAATGAGACCAGGGAAAGATAGCTGGGAAGCAGTCCCGGCTGACAAATGTTACTTACGAGAATGCATAATGCCTGTATTTGATTCTCTTTCAGATCATTCTTTGGACTGTTGCTGCAGGATGTGTCGGCGTCGGACTATTTTTGGGTTGGTACGACGAGAGAGGAGGGATCCCGTCAACCCGGGATGAGTTGAGAACCCGAGTGTCGCGTTCCTTCGCTGCGTGGGATTCGTCGTCGAACTTTTGGACCGCACTGGCTAAACGGGTGACTAACGCCCCTCACTTCTGTTTGACACCGATGAGATCTGTGCACGACATTTTGGCGACCTGTTTGGTTGCTGTCCCTGCTTCACTAGAGACTTTGACTCATATTTTCAATATATCAAATGCTCGCCCCAATGTTCTTCTGGGCGATTTTGCTACCCATGTGTACTGCCCCTTGTGTACTGAACTATACCACCCATCCAGTCCCAAATAGTTACCTATAATATCACACAGGGTGATTTGTGTTTTTTCCTTACGTGTAATCCTAGTGCAATTTCTGAATGTCTGCGTTTAAAATTGAAAGGTGCCGCTTCCTTTACCTTTCATGAACGAACTTTGTGCTTTCAAAGGACACCGAAAACATGTGCTTCTGTTCAGAATAACATGACTTGCAAGAGTTTGGTAGTTACCCCCAGTCATTATCGCACAATGTTACTACCTGCCGGATGGCTTTTCTCATGTGGTAATACTTCCTGGCCATATGTCCCCGCAAATATTTCTGGAGGCCCTTGTGCCATCACTAGATTGAGTTTACTAATGTTTTCTTCACATCCGAATGCCAACTCTCGTGTGGTTCGAGATACAGTGAGGTTACAGGAGGATTGTGACTCGTCTTTGCATTTATATTCCAAGTCTGAAAACCTTAGCCTGGCTATTTCAATCATTGGTGTTCCGGCTTTGGCAGTTTATAATGCCAAATCTATTGAGAAAATGGCCTGCTGGATGGTAAAATCCATTA